>NW_025899958.1:0-16171 GCF_022539505.1 Lolium rigidum | reverse complement strand
TGAAACATGCAAAATAGATGAAATAACATAAGTATCATCTCTAAATATGAAATATATCAATGAATAACAGTAAATTATGATATAAAATAGTGATGCAAAATGGACGTATCAGAGCCCTCCGGTGATGATTCCCCTCTCCGGCAGGGTGCCGGAGGAGATCTTCTGAACCCCCTGAGTTAGGGTTGACGGCGGCGGCGTCTCTGGAACTGTTCTGGTATTTTGGCTCTCGGTGCTAGGGTTTTCGGGGACGAAGGAATAAATAGGGGAATGGGCAGAGTCGGGGGAGCCAGGGGGCTCCCTCCCCACATGTCGGCGCGGCAGTGGGGCCCCCCGCGCCGCCCTATGGTGTGGGCCCCCTGCTGGCCTTCCTCGACTCTTCTTCGGTCTTCTGGAACACTCCGTGGAAAATAGGGCCGTGGGCTTTTGTTTCGTCCAATTCCGAGAATATTTGTAAACCAACTTTTCTGAAATCAAAAACAACGAGAAAACGAGAAGCTGGTACTATGGCATCTTGTTAATAGGTTAGTCCCATAAAATGCATAAAAACATTATAAAGTGTGAATAAAACATGTAGGTATTGTCATAAAACAAGCATGGAACATAAGAAATTATAGATACGTTGGAGACGTATCAGCGCCGCAAGCACGTCACCCTTGACCACCGACCAGCAATGCTTGGAAAAATCCCACGAAAAGCCATTGGGCCTGGCGATTTATTGGTCGGCATCGCACGAAGCGCGGCCCAGACCTCCGCCTCCGAGAACTGATAAGATCAATCTTGAACACGTTTAAAAAAAATGAAATTCGAATTGGAAGTGTATTGAAACTCTAATGAGATTAACCTATCATATTTCCCTTGTTTCATTACAATATGACATGTGTGCGAGTATAATTGAGGTTTCATGCATATTTCATTATATTTTTGTGACACTGATACGTCCAAAACGTATCTACTTTCCCGAACACTTTTGCTATTGTTTTGCCTCTAATTTGTGTGTTTTGGATACAACTAACACGGACTAACGCTGTTTTCAGCAGAATTGCCCTGGTGTCTTATTTTTGTGCGAGAAAATCAACTTTCGGGGAAAATCCCCGGAAATAATGGCAATGGGCCTATTTTACAGAAAACCCACGGAGCCAGAAGACGTGACGGAGGGGGGCCACGAGGCGCGCACACCACGTGGCGGCGCGGTGGGCCCATGGCCGCGCCGCCACATGGGGACGCCACCTCGGCCAGCCCCCGGCGCTCCCCTCGGACTACTTAAAGCCCTTGACCTAAAAACGCACGGGGTTCGACCAATTTGCCGGAAGACATCCGAACTCCGCCGCCATCGAAAACCCTATTTCGGGATCAGAAACTCCGTTCTGGCACCCTGCCGGGACGGGGAATTTGAGGAGATCATCACCATCATCGCCACCGACGCCTCTCCATCGACCATCCATGCTTCCCCCATCCATGTGTGAGTAAATCCCCGATGTAGGCTGAAGGGGATGGTAGGGATTGGATGAGATTGTTCATGTAACAGCCATAAGATTGTTAGGGCATGGTGCCTAGTATCCGTTGTTGGTACTTTTATGATATTGTTGCGACTTGTTATGCTTAATGCTTGTCACTTAGGGCCCGAGTGCCATGATTTCAGATCTGAACATGTTATTGATTCATGATGATATTCATTGTTTTATGATCTTACTCGCAAGTTGTATACACATATTGTTGTCCGGAACCCGAGGCCCCAAAGTGACAGAAATTGGGACAACCGGAGGGAAGGCTGTGATATGAGGATCACACGTGTTCACGGAGTGTTAATGCTTTGCTCCGGTACTCTATTAAAAGGAGTACCTTAATTACCGATAGTTTCCCTAGAGGCCCGGCTGCCACCGGCTGGTAGGACAAAAGATGTTGTGCAAGTTTCTCATTGTGAGCACGTACGACTATATACGAAACACATGCCTATGGTTATTTAGTACTTGGATACTGTTTTATTATTATCTTCAAATGCCTAGTCTTGATTATTACATGAGTTATCTTATCCATGCAGCGCCCGTTCATCCATCCCTATGCCTACAGTATTTTAATCCTGCTGTTGACTATAATCACTACTGCTGTCTTTATTACACTATTGCTTATATTTCACTACTGTTACTGCTATAAAATTGTTGCTACTGATAAACTATTGCGAGCAAGTCTGTTTTCAGGTGCAGCTGAATTAACAACTCCGCTGTTAAGGCTTACAAATATTCTTTGGCTCCCCTTGTGTCGAATCAATAAATTGGGTTTTACTTCCCTCGAAGAGTACATTGCGATCCCTATACTTGTGGGTCATCAAGACTATTTTCCGGCGCCGTTGCCGGGGAGCATAGCTTTATTTGCAAGTTCACCTGAATTGATATTGTTCACTGCAAATCCTCCATCATGGGTAAACCTCGCGATGCTAAAGTCGCCATATTACCATCCACTACAAGAAAAGGTACAACTCTGAGTACCTCTGCTGCTCTTGATTCACCATTTGTGATAAGTCAACTTGTTTCACCACCACAAGCTTCACGTGTTGGTACTTCTGCTGAATCTAAAAATTCCTCTTATAATTTTGATGATGCTTCTACTTTGCTTGATGATAATGGTTCATTAGGTCCTTTTCTAGATGCTACAATTGCTAGGTCTAGACAAATTGAAAATACTGAAATTCCTAATGAAAATACTGTTACACTGTTAATTCACATGAGTCTGTTGAACACTCTAGTGATGATCCTGATGAAGATTATGTGGAACTTGATGATGATTTTATTGATAAATGTAATGCTACTACTGGTGCAAGTAACATTAAAAAGCTTCTTGCACAACATGCTGTTAGATATAAACTATCTCCTGATCCTAAATTTGCCACATCTCCTATAAACATTAAGGATAAGGATTACGATTTTTCTCTTGATTTATCTCATATATCTATTGTTGAGAAAACACCTTTTTGTGGTACTAAAAAAGAAAGTGTTGTAGAGCACATGAATGAGCTTTATACTTTGAGTAGCTTGTTTTCTGATGATATCAAAAAGCGTACTTATTTTGTTGCTAATTTTTTTCCTTTCTCATTAAAGGATGATGCTAAAACTTGGTATAATAGTTTGCCTCCTGATTCTATTGATAGTCCAAGTGGTTTGCTTGATGTTTTCTTTCGAAAATATTTTCCTGCTAGTGCTCAACATATTGCTTTGCACAAAATTTATAGTTTTGACTAGGGAGATGGAGAGAAATTGCCTGAAGCTTGGGCAAGTTTTTGCTCTCTTCTTAGAGCTCGGCCTGGACATGATTTGAAGAAGCATGACTTACTTGATATATTTTATAGTGGACTAACCATTGAGTCTAGGGCATACCTGGATAGTTGTGCTGGTTGTGTTTTTAGGAAAAGAACTCCAGACGAAGCTGAAGAATTAATGGCTAGAATAATCCAAAATCATGATGATTGGACTACACCTGAACCAACTCCAACACCAATATAGAAGAAGAGGGGTATGATTGAATTAAATGATGAAGATATGAGGGAAGCCAAGAAATCTCTTAAAGGAAAGGTATTAAATCTGAAGATGTGAAGAATTTACCTCCCATAGAAGATTTATGTAAGATAACTCCCCCTTCATCCACAATTGAGGTACATTCTCTTCAACGCTTTGATAAAGGAGACATTCCTTATTCAAAACATCCTGATCAATGTTTTAGATGAATCTGATAATTATGTTGTTAAGCAAGATAACTTTAATATGAGAGTATAGAATCATTTAATGGAAAATTCTCAAGCTATTAGTAAATTGCATGATACTGTGGAGAGAACCTCCAATGATGTTAAGATGCTTGTTAAACATTTCCATATGGTTCAAACTCAAATTGATCAACTCACTAAAGTGCAAAATGACTTGTTAAAAAATACTTCTAAAGAAAAACATGCTTATGAAGTAACAACTAGAGGTGGTGTTTCTACTCAGGATCCTCTATATCCTGAGGGGCATCCCAAAAGAGTTGAACAAGATTCTCAACGAACTAAAGAAACTAGTGCTCCTTCTGAAAGAACATGTCCATTTCCCCATGTGTGGTTTTGGTAATTGATGACAATCCCTATGGACTAACGGTTGCATTGAGAATCAATCTTAGGTCAAGTCCATAGCCATGTGTTCGACTCAAGGTTGCAAGATGGAGAAGACGGAGTACAATGACGAAGACGGTGTCGAAGAGAGACGAAGACGGTGTAGAAGATGAAGAGAGATGAAGACGGCGTTGAAGATGGATGAAGACGGTGGCGTGCGTACAAGATGGAGACGGTGGCGTATATGTTGGAGGAAGACGGTGGCATGTACAATGATGAAGAGGGTGAAGACGGAGCTTGCCGACTCGAGAGGAACGCGCAAGGACAAGGTTTGTGCTCGATAGGATAGTGGGTCGCATCATCGGAGAGAGCTCAAACCTTGCATGCATTGCATCGTGTTTCTCGGTTGTTATTGGTTCTTATCCATGACATGGGTTAGAGCTTGTGTTCATTCTCATTACAAGCTCTAGCTCATCGGAAACGGATTCCGGATGCATCGCATGTTGCATGTGCGAGGGTGATGATTTTCCCGATATACCATATTGAGAGGTTACACCTCTATGACCATGAGAAAATCTTCACTTACTCTTTTCCATGTTTTCACCTTGTGTAGTGGTAGCTCTCGTCGTCCTCTTTCCGACAAAATTGGTTTCATGTCATTCCGATTTTCCTAGCCCGAGTTATTGCATTTTCCGTTTCGTAGAAAAAAGAAAAAGAAAAATGGGCGGTAGTACCGCTTGGGCTTCCGGCCCAAGTACCGGCCAGCCTCCCAATCCTTACTGGACCCGGAGCGGTACCGGGCCGGTACCAGGCCGGTAGTACCGTAACTGTTACGGTACCAGGCCGGTACCGGGCCGGTACTACCGGCCCATCCTCCTTTTTTTTCTTTTTTCCTCCACCTTGCACAACAGCTCCACGCCGACTGGGCCGCGCCCCACTCCCCGACCCAGCTGCTTTCCGCACCAGGCCGCGGGCCGCACCTGGCCGGCCCGTCCCCACCGCACGGCTCGCTCCCGCAGGAGCGTTGACCTCCACGACCGCGCCGCTCGATCCCGAGCGGGATCTCCGCTCGAGCGCAGCCCCGCGCGTCGCTGCTGCTGGCGCGTTCACACACGCGCGCGCCCGCCAGCTTCGCTTGTCGCGCGTGTTGCTGCCGCTGCACTGCCTGTCTCCTCTCTCTCTCTCCCGCACACAGTTTTGCTTTAGATTTGACACGAGCGGTAGTACCGCTCCAGAGCGGTACTACCGGTTTTGGGCCGTTTTCCAGATCTGACTTTTTGGGGGAAGCGGTAGTACCTCTTTGCACAGTGGTAGTACCGCTTGGAGCAAATCTGACCGTTTTCTCAGCCCCAACAGCTATATTTTGGAGCCCCTATTTATACCTCTCTTCCACCTCCGACCCAAACACTTCTTCCCCTCTATTCTCTCTCCTCCATTGTTGACCTTGAGTTGTTTGATCCTCCTCTTGATCCCCCCACTATTTCTTGCATATTTTTGGGGGAAAGGAGAGAGGAGATCTAGATCTAGAGCTTCACCAATTGAATCCCTCTCCAAGTGAGGGGATCTTGCCAGATCTAGATCTTGGAGTTTCTTGGTGTTTCTCCTCATATTTGTTCTTCCTCCCTTATTCCCCCAATAGCTTTTGTAGCTTTGTTGGAATTTGGTGGAGAAGAACTTGGGCATCTTAGTGGTGTTCTTAGCCATTGCATTAGGTGCATCGGTTTGGGTTCTCTCCGGGGTTTCGGTCTCGTAGAGGGCATGTTGACCTTGGTGGTGTTGTAGCCTTAGTGGCCTTGTTACCTTTGTGGTGTTGTAGCCTTTTGTGGCCTTGTAGCCTTTGTGGCCTTGTCGTCTTTGTGGCGTTGTTGCCTTTGTGGTGTGGTAGCCTTAGTGGCGTTGTTGCCTTAGTGGAGTGTGGTAGCCTTTGTGGTTTTGGTGCCGGTTGTGGCGCGTTGGTGTCTTGGTGGCCTTGCCGCCGGTGTGGCGTGTTGTAGCCTCTTGTGGCCTTGTACTTGAGAGCCTCCGTGTTGTGGAGTTGCCTCAAGCTAGATACTTGGGAGTTTGCCCAAGCTTGTACGGGTTCGGTGACCACCCTCAAGGGTCCCTTAGTGGATCGAGGCTTTTCTCCTTGGAGGAAAGGCTCGAGGAGAATACGGTGGCCCTAGTGGCTCATTGGAGTGCCTCGTGCCTCCACACCGCTCTAACGGAGACGTAGCACCCTTGGGTGTGAACTTCGGGATACATCGTTGTCTCCTCGTGCACCGGTTACTTCTCAACCCGAGCTCCTTTACCTATGCGCTTTACATTGTGATATCTATCATGCTTGATGCTATACCTATCTTGTTATCACCTTGTTGCTCATCATGGTAGCATAGTTTATTGGAGCACTTAGGCAAACCCCTAGTTGTTAGGCTTTGAGCTAAACTAGTAAACACTTGTAGTTTTATTCCGCCTAGTTTAGCTCTCAAGTAGAAGTTTTTATACACCGCCTATTCACCCCCCCTCTAGGCGACGTCCTAGTACATTCAATTGGTATCAGAGCTAGGGCTCTCTTATCTTGTTGGGCTTCACCGCCTAGAGAATATGACGTCGGCTAGAGGATTAGTGCACATTTCCACCTTTACATTTGATGGCACTAATTATGATGCTTGGAAATTCTACATGCTTGATTATTTTAGGGGCATGCACCCACATGTGGAGCAAATTCTTGATATTGGTTTTTCTCCTCCTAAGGATCCACAAAATCCATCTTATGAGGAGAAGAAAAACTCTTATCTAGATGCTCAAGCTACTAAAGTGCTTTGCCGTGTTGTGAGCCATGTAGTTAACTCCTCCATCGCGCCCTTCCGGAGTGCTCATGAGTTTTGGACAAAGCTTCGAGATACATATGGTGGGTCCAAGACCATTGAGGATGATCGCACTCCTTCCACTTCACCAATGTGTGGTAAGACACAAGGTAATGCTATGGTGAGTGGTGATGAACATTGCATTGTTGATGGTGAGCCTTCTCTAGATGATTCTTCATCCCTATCCCATTGCAATGTTTCATCTTTGGACTTGAACACTTATAGCACTATAAATGCTTTACATGCTAGTGTTGGTAGTCCTTGCATATCTTCATTCCATGATGATATGCTTGCCTTGTCTTGTTGCCATAATGAAAATACTTTGCTTTCCTCTAGTATTTGTGTGACTAACAATGTAGAGGAAACCGAAGATGCTATGGGCCAAGACAAGATCTTGGATGGAGCTTCAATTACTTGATCCTCTTCATCACCTCATGGTTCCTACACTTGCCTTATGGCTAAGGCTTCTAAGGTATCTCCTTCCTTGGAACCCTATATATCTAGTGATGATGAGGATGATGATATGGAAGAACTTAATGTTGCTTCCTTAAACATGATGGGTGAGTTGGTGATGACCCACAAGTATAGGGGATCGCAACAGTCTTCGAGGGAAGTAAAACCCAATTTGTTGATTCGACACAAGGGGAGACAAAGAATACTTGAAAGCCTTAACAACGGAGTTGTCAATTCAGCTGCACCTGGAAACGAGACTTGCTCGCAAGAGTTTATCGATAGTAACGGTTTTATAGCGATAGCTTGATAGTGAAATAACAACGACAGAGTAACAAAGACAGCGAGTAGTGATTATAGTAAACAGCGAGGATTAAAATATCGTAGGCACGAGGATGGATGAACAGGCATTGCATGGATGAGAGAAACTCATGTAACAATCAAAGCGGGGCATTTGCGGATAATAATAAAACGGTATCCAAGTACTAATCAATCAATAGGCATGTGTTCCATATTTAGTCGTACGTGCTCGCAATGAGAAACTTGCACAACATCTTTTGTCCTACCGACCGGTGGCAGCCGGGCCTCTAGGAATCTATCTGGATATTAAGGTACTCCTTTTAATAGAGTACCGGAGCAAAGCATTAACACTCCGTGAACACATGTGATCCTCACATCACCGCCTTCCCCTCCGGTTGTCCCAATTTCTGTCACTTTGGGGCCTCGGGTTCCGGACGAGCAACATGTGTATACAACTTGCGGGTAAGATCATAAACAACGAATATCTTCATGAATCAATAACATGTTCATATCTGAGATCATGGCACTCGGGCCCTAGTGACAAGCATTAAGCATAACAAGTTGCAACAATATCATAAAAGTAACATCTACGGATATTGGGCACCATGCCCTAACAATCTTATGACTATTACATGACCAATCTCATCCAATCCCTACCATCCCCTTCAGCCTACAGCGGGGGAATTACTAACACATGGATGGGGAAAACATGGCTGGTCGATGGAGAGGCGTCGGTGATGATGATGGCGATGATCTCCTCCAATTCCCCGTCCCAGCGAGGTGCCAGAACGGAGTTTCTGGTCCCGAGACGGAGTTTCGCGATGGTGGCGGCGTACTGGATGGTTTCTGGCGACTCCGACTTCTCTCCGTGCGTTTTTAGGTCGAAGGCGTTAAGTAGTCCAAAGGAGGGCGTCGGAGGCCAGCCGAGGGGCCACACGCTAGGGCCGCGCGCCCCCCTCCTGGGCCGCGCCGGCCTAGTGTGTGGGGCCCTCGGGCCTCCACCTGGCTTGCCCTTCTGGCTCCATCAATCTTCTGGAAAAATAAGACCTTTCGCATAAATTTCGAGGATTTTCCTGAAAGTTGGATTTCTGCACAAAAACGAGACACCGTAACAGTTCTGCTGAAAACGGCGTTAGTCCGTGTTAGTTGTATCCAAAATACACAAATTAGAGGCAAACCAATAGCAAAAGTGTTCGGGAAAGTAGATACGTTTTGGACGTATCAACTCCCCCAAGCTTAGCTTATTGCTTGTCCTCAAGCAATTCAGTTAACAACTGAGTGCGATAAAAGAACTTTCACGAACACATTTGTTCATATGATGTAAATATTCTCATGATATGGCAAGTACTTAAGCAATTCATACTAAGATACATGTGATACGTCTCCAACGTATCGATAATTTCTTGTGTTCCATGCCACATTATTGATGTTATCTACATGTTTTATGCACACTTTATATCATATTCGTGCATTTTCTGGAACTAACCTATTAACAAGATGCCGAAGTGCCGATTCTTGTTTTCTGCTTGTTTTTGGTTTTAGAAATCCTAGTAAAGAAATATTCTCGGAATTGGACGAAATAAAAGCCCGAGAGGCCTATTTTCTCACGAAGCTTCCGGAAGACCGAAGACGAGACGAAGAGGGGCCACGGGGGAGCCAAACCCTAGGGCGGCGCGGCCCCCCTGGCCGCGCGGCCCCGTGGTGTGGGCCCCCCGTGCCGCCTCTTGACTTGCCCTTCCGCCTACAAATAGCCTCCGTGACGAAACCCCCGGTACCGAGAGCCACGATACGGAAAACATTACTGAGACGCCGTCGCCGCCGATCCCATCTCGGGGGATCCTGGAGATCGCCTCCGGCACCCTGCCGGAGAGGGGATTCATCTCCCGGAGGACTCTACGCCGCCATGGTCGCCTCCGGTGTGATGTGTGAGTAGTCTACCCCTGGACTATGGGTCCATAGCAGTAGCTAGATGGTTGTCTTCTCCCCATTGTGCTATCATTGTCGGATCTTGTGAGCTGCCTATCATGATCAAGATCATCTATATGTAATTCTATATGTTGCGTTTGTTGGGATCCGATGAATAGAGAATACTTGTTATGTTGATTATCAAAGTTATGCTTATGTGTTGTTTATGATCTTGCATGCTCTCCGTTACTAGTAGAGGCTACGGCCAAGTTTTTACTTTTAACTCCAAGAGGGAGTACTTATGCTCGATAGTGGGTTCATGCCCGCATTGACACCAGGACGAGTGACGAAAGTTCTAAGGTTGTGTTGTGCTTGTTGCCACTAGGGATAAAACATTGATGCTATGTCTAAGGATGTAGTTGTTGATTACATTACGCACCATACTTAATGCAATTGTCCGTTGCTTGCAACTTAATACTTGGAGGGGTTCGGATGATAACTCTGAAGGTGGACTTTTTAGGCATAGATGCGGTTGGATGGCGGTCTATGTACTTTGTCGTAATGCCCAATTAAATCTCACTATACTCATCATGATATGTATGTGCATTGTCATGCTCTCTTTATTTGTCAATTGCCCAAGCTGTAATTTGTTCACCCAACATGCTGTTCGTCTTATGGGAGAGACACCTCTAGTGAGTCGTGGACCCCGGTCCAATTCTCTTTCTTGAAATACAATCTACTTGCAATACTTGTTTTTACTTGTTTTCTCTGCAAACAATCATCTTCCACACAATACGGTTAATCCTTTGTTACGACAAGCCGGTGAGATTGACAACCTCACTGTTTCGTTGGGGCAAAGTAGTTTGGTTGTGTTGTGCGGGTTCCACGTTGGCGCGGAATCTCCGGTGTTGCGCCGCACTACATCCCGCCGCCATCAACCTTCAACGTGCTTCTTGGCTCCTCCTGGTTCGATAAACCTTGGTTTCTTTCTGAGGGAAAACTTGCTGCTGTGCGCATCATACCTTCCTCTTGGGGTTGCCCAACGAACGTGTGAAATACACGCCATCAAGCATATATTCTGGCGCCGTTGCCGGGGAACTGAAGAAAAGTTACACCACAGGGATCTCTAACTCCCACGTCAACTTTGCGCCAGCAGCATATTTTTGGCGCCGTTGCCGGGGAGATCAAGACACGCTGCAAGGGGAGTCTCCACTTCTCAATCTCTTTACTTTGTTTTTGTCTTGCTTTATTATTTACTACTTTGTTTGCTGCACTAAATCAAAATACAAAAAAATCAGTTGCTAGTTTTACTTTATTTACTGTCTTGTTTGCTATATCAAAAACACAAAAAAATTAGTTTACTTGCATTTATTCTATCTAGTTTGCTTTATTTACTACTGCTAAATGGGTATTGTTGAGAATACTAAGTTGCGTGATTACACTAGTTTGGCATAATGGACAACAATGAGCTTCTTATTCTATTTCCTGATTTAAAACATGGATTGTTTGATGCGAAAATTAAAAAACCTATGAAATCTTATTTGCATGCTTGGTAGTAATATTAGTATGAACGTTTCGAACACCATTGTTGATAATGATATAGAAAGTTCTAAGCTTGGGGAAGCTGGTTTTCATGATATTTATAGTCCCCCAAGCATTGAGGAGAAAATTTTCTTTGATGATACTTTGCCTCCTATTTGTGATGATTATAATAGTGGTCTTTTGGCGGCACCTACTATGGAGAGTAACTTTTGTTGTGATTATACTATGCCTCCTACACTTGATGAGAATAATAATGATAGCTACTTTGTTGAATTTGCTCCCACTACAACTAATAAAATTGATTATGCTTATGTGGAGAGTAATAATTTTATGCATGAGACTCATGATAATAATGCTTTATGTGATAGTTATATTGTTGAGTTTGCTCATGTTGCTACTGAAAGTTATTATGAGAGAGGAAAATATGGTTGTAGAAATTTTCATGTTACTAAAACACCTCTCTATGTGCTGAAATTTTTCAAGCTACACTTGTTTTATCTTCCTATGCTGGTTATTTTGCTCTTCATGAACTTGTTTATTTACAAGATTCCTATGCATAGGAAGCATGTTAGACTTAAATGTGTTTTGAATTTGCCTCTTGATGCTCTCTTTTGCTTCACATACTATCTCTTGCGAGTGCATCATTAAAACTGCTGAGCCCATCTTAATGGCTAAAAGAAAGAACTTCTTGGGAGATAACCCATGTGTTATTTTGCTACAGTACTTTGTTTTATATTTGTGTCTTGGAAGTTGTTTACTACTGTAGCAACCTCTCCTTATCTTAGTTTTGAGTTTTGTTGTGCCAAGTTAAGCCGTTGATAGAAAAGTAAGTACTAGATTTGGATTACTGCGCAGTTCCAGATTTCTTTGCTGTCACGAATCTGAGCCCACTGCCCTGCAAGAAGCTCAGAAAATTATGCCAATTTACGTGCATGATCCTCAGATATGTACGCAACTTTCATTCAATTTGAGCATTTTCATTTGAGCAAGTCTGGTGCCATTTTAAAATTCGTCAATACGAATTGTTCTGTTTTGACAGATTCTGCCTTTTATTTCGCATTGCCTCTTTCGCTATGTTGGATGAATTTCTTTGATCCACTAATGTCCAGTAGCATTATGCAATGTCCAGAAGTGTTAAGAATGATTGTGTCACCTCTGAATATGTTAATTTATATTGTGCACTAACCCTCTAATGAGTTGTTTCGAGTTTGGTGTGGAGGAAGTTTTCAAGGATCAAGAGAGGAGTATGATACAACATGATCAAGGAGAGTGAAAGCTCTAAGCTTGGGGATGCACCCGGTGGTTCACCCCTGCATATATCAAGAAGACTCAAGCGTCTAAGCTTGGGGATGCCCAAGGCATCCCCTTCTTCATCAACAAATTATCGAGGTTCCTCCCACGAAACTACATTTTTATTCGGCCACATCTTATGTGCTTTTTCTTGGAGCGTCGGTTTGTTTTTGTTTTTTTTGTTTTGTTTGAATAAAATGGATCCTAGCATTCACTTTGTGGGAGAGATACACACTCCGCTGTAGCATATGGACAAATATGTCCTTGGTTTCTACTCATAGTATTCATGGCGAAGTTTCTCCTTCGTTAAATTGTTATATGGTTGGAATTGGAAAATGATACATGTAGTAATTGCTATAAATGTCTTGGGTAATGTGATACTTGGCAATTGTTGTGCTCATGTTTAAGCTCTTGCATCATATGCTTTGCACCCATTAATGAAGAAATACATAGAGCATGCTAAAATTTGGTTTGCATAATTGGTTTCTCTAAGGTCTAGATAATTTCTAGTATTGAGTTTGAACAACAAGGAAGACGGTGTAGAGTTTTATAATGTTTACAATATGTCTTTTATGTGAGTTTTGCTGCACCGGTTCATCCTTGTGTTTGTTTCTAACAAGCCTTGCTAGCCTAAACCTTGTATCGAGAGGGAATACTTCTCATGCATCCAAAATACTTGAGCCAACCACTATGCCATTTGTGTCCACCATACCTACCTATACTACATGGTATTTTCCCGCCATTCCAAAGTAAATTGCTTGAGTGCTACCTTTAAAATTCCATCATTCACCTTTGCAATATATAGCTCATGGGACAAATAGCTTAAAAACTATTATGGTATTGAATATGTAATTATGCACTTTATCTCTTATTAAGTTGCTTGTTGTGCGATAACCATGTTTACTGGGAACGCCATCAACTCATTGTTGAATTTCATGTGAGTTGCTATGCATGTTCGTCTTGTACGAAGTAAGGGCGATCTACACTGAGTTGAATGGTTTGAGCATGCATATTGTGAGAGAAGAACATTGGGCCGCTAACTAAAGCCATGTTCCATGGTGGAAGTTTCAGTTTTGGACAAACATCCTCAAATCTCTAATGAGAAAAGAATTAATTGTTGTTGAATGCTTAAAGCATTAAAAGAGGAGTCCATTATCCGTTGTCTATGTTGTCCCGGTATGGATGTCTAAGTTGAGAATAATCAAAAGCGAGAAATCCAAATGCGAGCTTTCTCCTTAGACCTTTGTACGAGCGGCATAGAGGTACCCCTTTGTGATACTTGGTTAAAGCATATGTATTGCGGTGATAATCCAGGTAGTCCAAGCTAATTAGGACAAGGTGCGGGCACTATTAGTACACTATGCATGAGGCTTGCAACTTATAAGATATAATTTACATGATGCATATGCTTTATTACTACCATTGACAAAATTGTTTCATGTTTTCAAAATCAAAGCTCTAGCACAAATATAGCAATCGATGCTTTTCCTCTATGAGGACCATTCTTTTACTTTCAATGTTGAGTCAGTTCACCTATTTCTCTCCACCTCAAGAAGCAAACACTTGAGTGAACTGTGCATTGATTCCTACATGCTTGCTTATTGCACTTATTATATTACTCTATGTTGACAATATCCATGAGATATATATGTTACAAGTTGAAAGCAACTGTCGAAACTTAATCTTCTTTTGTGTTGCTTCAATACCTTTACTTTGAATTATAGCTTTATGAGTTAACTCTTATGCAAGACTTATTGATGCTTGTCTTGAAGTGCTATTCATGAAAAGTCTTTGCTTTATGATTCACTTGTTTACTCATGTCATCACCATTGTTTTGATCGCTGCATTCTCTACATATGCTTTACAAATAGTATGATCAAGTTTATGATGGCATGTCACTCCGAAAATTATCTTTGTTATCGTTTTACCTGCTCGGGACGAGCGGAACTAAGCTTGGGGATGCTAATACGTCTCCAACGTATCGATAATTTCTTGTGTTCCATGCCACATTATTGATGTTATCTACATGTTTTATGCACACTTTATATCATATTCGTGCATTTTACGGAACTAACCTATTAACAAGATGCCGAAGTGTCAGTTGCTGTTTTCTGCTGTTTTTGGTTTTAGAAATCCTAGTAAAGAAATATTCTCGGAATTGGACGAAATAAAAGCCCAGAGGCCTATTTTCTCACGAAGCTTCCAGAAGACCGAAGACGAGACGAAGAGGGGCCACGGGGGAGCCAAACCCTAGGGCGGCGCGGCCCCCCTTGGCCGCGCGGCCCTGTGGTGTGGGCCCCCGTGCCGCCTCTTGACTTGCCCTTCCGCCTACAAATAGCCTCCGTGACGAAACCCCCGATGCCGAGAGCCACGATACGGAAAACATTGCCGAGACGCCGTCGCCGCCGATCCCATCTCGGGGGATCACGGAGATCGCCTCCGGCACCTGCCGGAGAGGGGATTCATCTCCCGGAGGACTCTACGCCGCCATGGTCGCCTCCGGTGTGATGTGTGAGTAGTCTACCCACTGGACTATGGGTCCATAGCGGTAGCTAGATGGTTGTCTTCTCCCCATTGTGCTATCATTGTCGGATCTTGTGAGCTGCCTATCATGATCAAGATCATCTATATGTAATTCTATATGTTGCGTTTGTTGGGATCCAGATGAATAGAGAATACTTGTTATGTTGATTATCAAAGTTATGCTTATGTGTTGTTTATGATCTTGCATGCTCTCCAGTTACTAGTAGAGGCTGCGGCCAAGTTTTTACTTTTAACTCCAAGAGGAGTACTTATGCTCGATAGTGGGTTCATGCTGCATTGACACACAGGACGATGTGAGAAAGTTCTAAGGTTGTGTTGTCTTTGTTGCCACTAGGGATAAAACATTGATGCTATGTCTAAGGATGTAGTTGTTGATTACATTACGCACCATACTTAATGCAATTGTCTGTTGCTTGCAACTTAATGCTTGGAGGGGTTCGGATGATAACTCTGAAGGTGGACTTTTTAGGCATAGATGCGGTTGGATGGCGGTCTATGTACTTTGTCGTAATGCCCAATTAAATCTCACTATACTCATCATGATATGTATGTGCATTGTCATGCTCTCTTTATTTGTCAATTGCCCAAGCTGTAATTTGTTCACCCAACATCTTGTTCGTCTTATGGGAGAGACACCTCTAGTGAGCTGTGGACCCCGGTCCAATTCTCTTTATCGAAATACAATCTACTTGCAATACTTGTTTTTCTTGTTTTCTCTGCAAACAATCATCTTCCACACAATACGGTTAATCCTTTGTTACGGCAAGCCGGTGAGATTGACAACCTCACTTTGTTTCGTTGGGGCAAAGTAGTTTGGTTGTGTTGTGCGAGGTTCCACGTTGGCGCCGAATCTACGGTGTTGCGCCGCACTACATCCCGCCGCCATCAACCTTCAACGTGCTTCTTGGCTCCTCCTGGTTCGATAAACCTTGGTTTCTTTACGAGGGAAAACTTGCTGCTGTGCTCATCATACCTTCCTCTTGGGGTTGCCCAACGAACGTGTGAAATACACGCCATCAAGCATATTTTTACGGCGCCGTTGCCGGGGAACTGAAGAAAAGTTACACCATAGGGATCTCTAACTCCCACGTCAACTTTGCGCCAGCAACATGCAAATAAAATCATCTAATAGATATGTCAATCATGGAAAAGGTACCAACAAATTAATAATGAGCATCATGAATCATGTCTATCAGCAGGATTGCAATGTTCATAAAAGGAT